>NC_081563.1:126394032-126401422 GCF_022355385.1 Mustela nigripes | reverse complement strand
GGCCCTGCTCTCTCCCACCTGGTTAGCCAAACCACAGCACAGGTGGGGCGACCCCCGGCCCCGATGGGATCTTACCAGAGGCATTACTGAGGCTCAGTCTCTCCACTACCCCCAGACCCTTCATCCCCTGGCCTCCCACCTACTGCGTTCAAATAGAGTTATTCGGAGGATGTTTCCTGCGCCTCTCCAGGTCTACATCGAATGTTTCTACCACCTGCTCTCACTTCTGCCCGAGGCTGTGTTGCTTATTCCTTCCAGAGTCAGAGTTGATACTGCATTTGGGGGTGTATCTTTTTTTGTTGTTTTTGTTTTTTGTTTTGTAGAAAATAAATATCTCTGGGGTTACTTGGGCAGTATAGGTGTCTGGGCTCAGTTTATATGTCATGGGTTTCTCTGGTCTCTCTGTCCACTGGGCCCTGCTCTCTCCCACCTGGTTAGCCAAACCACAGCACAGGTGGGGCGACCCCCGGCCCCGATGGGATCTTACCAGAGGCATTACTGAGGCTCAGTCTCTCCACTACCCCCAGACCCTTCATCCCCTGGCCTCCCACCTACTGCGTTCAAATAGAGTTATTCGGAGGATGTTTCCTGCGCCTCTCCAGGTCTACATCGAATGTTTCTACCACCTGCTCTCACTTCTGCCCGAGGCTGTGTTGCTTATTCCTTCCAGAGTCAGAGTTGATACTGCATTTGGGGGTGTATCTTTTTTTGTTGTTTTTGTTTTTTGTTTTGTAGAAAATAAATATCTCTGGGGTTACTTGGGCAGTATAGGTGTCTGGGCTCAGTTTATATGTCATGGGTTTCTCTGGTCTCTCTGTCCACTGATTCGAAGGTTGCAGCGGGGGGGGAGGTGGCAGGAGGAAGCCGAGCCCGATCGGCTGAGATCGGAATGGCGCTTTCATGTCATTCGCCACCGCCTTTGTTTATTTTGAATCTGCCAGGGTTTAACAGCTTTGCGCAGGCCGACCAGATCTCAAGCTCCTGTCTGCAGCTCCTGCCTAAGGTTGCAGAGGACCAGCCTGGGCTGGGCCAGCACAGCACTGTCCTTGTGTCCCCATCCCATGTGTGTGGGGTCTGCTTGAGGACTCACTGACCAGCTGCCCTGGAGTTGCTGAGAAGTGTCCGTGGCAGCCACAGAAGCAGGCGCTTTTCTACATCATCCAGGGTTGTGGGTTTAGAGTTTTCTTTTTTTTTTTTTTTTTTTCACTTCATTGGAGGCTCTCCAGTGAGCTGAACAACCCCCATCCCCCGCAGTTCAACAAACACTGTGTATCGCCCCCCCCCCCCCCCCCCCCCCCCCCCTTAACATTTCTGTCAGCCTCTCCCTCTCCAGTGCTAGTTTCATGGAGGTTCTGAGAAGGCAGCTCTAGACTCTGGCAGGGAACACCCTTTTTTTCTCCCCCCAGTGATTGTTTTGAGCTTTTGGCTCAGAAATCAGGTTCTTATTTTCATCTGGATTCTTGTTCTGTTTTCTGAGCAGCAGGAAGTAGGGACCATTTTGATGTCAGACTTTTGGTAGCTGGACATGTCCTTAATACTTTTGAGCCAGAGTGAAACTATTAGGAGGGAGGACTTCTGGCTGCTGCTCTAACTGGAGCCCAAGCAAGCTGCCCTCTCCCTAGGGATGGTGCTCATTAGAGCCCTGTGGATCACAGCTTCAAGGGGCCCCTGGCGGGATGAGGGAGAGCAGTGACTTCAGCTGAGTCCCTGCCAGTGGCTGAGTAAACAAATGATTTCAAAAATTCAAGGTCCCCAGGTGGCAGCGTTTTATGTTCTGACATGTTTGTGTTATAGAGTGTTTTTTTTCCTCTTTGGAATTCTGTGTTGTTAATAAGATGAGATGATTACTTTTTAATTAAAATGAAAAAGTAAAACCTGTGTCGTCTTTTTGGGGCGTTCTGTCTGCAGGGGCATTCCCTCCCAAGGTCAGAAGGTGAAGGTCCCCGATAGAGCCCTGGCTGCTTTGGGTCTGGCGTGAGGTCTGCCCCTCTCGTCCTCCTCCTGTGATCAGGCCTGAAAACCTCCTAAGCCTGGGCTGTCCTTGTGCATCCCACCTACTTAGAAGCTTTAATAACATTCCAGAGCTACAGCCTATTGGCTAATGATGATGTGTTAAGCATCCGTGTTGGTGTGGCAGCAGGCTTGTCCTCAACTCTACGAAAGGAAAACAGGCCCCTGAGGAGGCCCTTGCTGGCCAGTGGAGCAGGGCACCCTCCTGTTTTGATTCCGTTCAGTGGCCACCCTCTGTTCTGTCCATTATATGTGAGGAGTTGGCAGAACCCTAGAGTCCTAGAGGCTGTGAGAGCCCAGAAGGGCATTCAGTAGCCCCACCGAGAGACCCTGGGGCAGGTGTGGTGAAGTGACTGGCACTAGGCCTCCATAGCCTGAGGATAGCACTGAGCCTGACCTGCCTAGTGCTTGCCTTCAAGGGATGTTGACAGTGCTCTCCAGGACAGGGCCCCACAGCCATCAGAACACAGACCAGGCCCCTTCTGCCAGTGACAGGGTTTGATGATGCCGGGCTCCCAAAGAGCCACCTTGAGTGCCCCCCTTCCCACCTACTCACTCTTCCCCCTTGGGTGTCCAAACAGCACGCCTCAGGCTGTGAAGGGTATAATAAAATTATTTTTATTGCATTTTGTGCAGACGGGAGTCTAAAAAATACAGTAAAAGCTGTAAAGCATTAAATGGGAGCATTCAACAATAAAGGAAAGAACCAACGCGCTCCTTTCCGTATTGGCACAAAGAACACAAGATCAATACTGAGGCAGAATGCGGAATACTGAAACACACTGAAAATTAAAGGCAGGCCTAATAATAGTAATAAATAATCTTGATTTGGTTTGCAACCTCTCCTATTTACAAGGGTTTTCAACTTCATTGCATTGCCCTGCACATAGATCGTCTAAAACAAAAGCAACACTAGTTATCACTACAAGGCTATTGAAATATTGCACTCAGAATAAAAGTCACTTGAATGGACATGAAACATCTAGCTACAATGATTATAAAGATAATTTGATGAATGACTTGTGATAACATTCATAACAAATATTGCACATGTAGCACAGAAAAGTTGGGTTTTGTTGTGGGATGTTTGTCTTCCTCAACGGAAACTTTGCTCTTGCCAACCAGACATTCTGGGCCCAGATAGTGCAACTTTGGTTCCCTAATTGGTGTTGATACAGACCCCTTCCTCTTCTGCCCAGTCCACCACTTAGCCTAGGATGTTCAGAACACCCAGAAGCCTAGGCCCAGCTGTGGTTCTCAGAGGGTGGTGTTTAGGAAGATGCAGGGGGTCAGGTGGGGGCTGGGGCTGGTGTCTTAATACTTCCAACTTTCTGAAGAGTCTATCTGGCCCCCTCAACCAAATCTCAGAGGGCTTGGCCTAACAGGCAGACGTCCAGACCTACCTCCAGCCACACCTGACCCAGTCTATAGATGACAACAGCTCCAGCTCTCTGCCTTGGGCTCAAAGGGAAGGAGGTGGTGAGGTCAGGAGTACCCAGTAGCCCCAGCTCTGTCTGGGAGGTGGGCAGGGTGTCTAACTAGGTGCAAATGTCAGGGCCCTGGGGCTGGAGGTACTGAACCCAGAGGGCGCTGGAACGAGCATGCAGTGCCTATCCCCCTTAGTAACGTGCCCTGGGGGAAGGGAACCCGCCCAATGCGCCTTCTCTAGGGATAGAGGGCGCCTCTGACCGGGCTGCTTGGAGCAAAAGCGCCAAAGATTGGAGTTGGAGAAGCCAAAGGCTTTGGGTCCTAATTGGAGGAGGGCAGAGAGGCGCTAAGAACAAAGCACATGGCAACCCCAGCCCTCCCCCAGGCCCAGGTGTCTGGGAGACGCAACTAGAGGCCGCTGCTGGGCAGCGAGGCCGGGCCCCGGGACGCGGAGAGGGCGACTGGGTCCTGGAGGCCGGAGCTGCCGGATGGGGACAGGAGAGGGTACATCAGGGGCAGCGCTGGAGCCTCCCGGTGGGTCTGGCCCCTAAACCCAAATCGCCCCCCTTCCTCCCTCGCCTGTCCCAGGGACGCAACTCCGGGGAGGGGACGCCGTCCAGCTCCCCAGCTTCAGTCTTTGGCGAGAAGCCATGGAAAAGGGGGAGCAGGCGACAAGCCGACGAGGAGAGACGCCTGCTGCCCCAGCGAAGGCACGGGGGCGGGGCTTCCTCGGTCTCTCCCCATCCCCGAGGAGCCCCTCCCCTGCCCTGGAGCCTGGAGCCTAGAGGAGGCCACGCGCTTCCCCGCAGCCGCTGGGAGGTGGATCCAGGAAAAGCCGGACACTGGTCTCACCCCATCTCCGAAAAGAGCTCGTGGAAAGGGTCGGAAGCCAGGGGCGCGCGGGAAGGGCGAGGAGGCGAGAGCGGGGCGAGGGTGCCGAGGGGCCAGGGCCGCGACCCTCGCCTAAGCCGAAAGCACTTCTGCTCCCAAACTCTCGGACGTCCGGGAAAACCCAGCCTCCCCGAGGCCGCCGCCTCCCCCGGGCGCCCCAGCGGGAGAGCTCGACAGTGGCGAGCAGAGAAGTCCGTTGCGCTTCTAGTCACAGAAATATGGGGACGTTAAAAATACACGCGATGTCTCCTGTACACTATGTATAGGCGCGGCCCCGCGCGGGGGGGGGGCGGCGGATCCGGCCGAGCGCGGCCTCCCCACCGCGCGCCCTCGGGACGCCGGGAGCCGGGCCCGCGCCGCGGCGCCGAGGACCGGGCGGGGCCGGGGAGAGGACCGGGCCGCGAGGCCCGCCGGGACTCCTCACGGCCCCGCGCCCCGCGCTCACCGCGCCTCCCCGGCCTTATTGCAGCGTCTCCTCCCGCGGGGCTAGGTCGGGCCCGCGGAGCAACGCGCCGACGGGGCGCCCGGGCTCCGGCCTCCGCTTGGGGCGGTCCTCTCCGAGTCAGCCCCGAGCGGCGTGGCCTCCGGGCTTCAGGCAGCGGGGAAAGGGGCCATGGCGCGGGCACAGGGTCTGTATGTAAACGGTGACAGCGGCGGGGGGCGCGGCGAGAGCTCCGGGGCCGCCGGCCGGGCGCGCTCGGGCCCGGGTGGCAGGTCCTGGCTCTCAGGAGTAGATGGTGATGACCTCGCGGCCACCGCCGCGGACCAGCATCACCCGGTCCAGGTGCTCGGTGAGGACCTCGAGGAACTCCATGTCTGAGCGCGCGTCAAGGAGAAAGACCGTCTCTTGCCCATCCACACCCCGCTCCCGGGTGGAATGGGGGTTGCGATCGGCGCCAGGGACCCCTGGGCCCTGGAACCGTCCGGGTCCCAGGTAATGAAGCAGGACCAGGCTCAGCTCTTCCATCCCAGGGCTAGGACCCCGGCCCCCTGACGTCCGCCTCGAGTCCCCGCCCCGCACCCCCCACCACCCACGTTAGGTCCAGGATACAATTTTCGTCACCGTTGCGGTTGCGTGGAGGTCCCGGCATGTTGAGCAAAACCAGCTTGGCCTCCCGGGATTTCTTCACGATGACCTCGTTCAGCCGCACGGCGGTGTGCATGCGCCGCACGTTGGACTGGTTCCTGGGGTAGGGGGTGGGGGGCAGAGGAGAGGAGAGCCCGTGAGCTGGAACTGGGAAAGCTGGACCCACGGCCCTCCCAGCCTCGGGGGCACTGGGCCGCTGGCACCAGGTCAACCCCAGGCCTCTCCAGACGGGGCTATTCAGAGACCCCAAAGGCCAGGACCACGAACTGAGGGTTCATGATAAGAGTCAGGAGAGCAGGGACCCTGGCAACCCAGAAGAGAGAATAAAAAAGTCTTGAAGCACTTACAAATTCTCCCACTCCCTTCAGGAAACACAGGAGAAGCAAAGAGAAGAACAAGAGAAAGGTCAGAAGAAGGAGAGACTGAGGACTTGGGCCATCATCACCCCTTCCCCTTCCCCAGGGACGCCCACCCCCACCCACCCCCCCACACACACCCCCTTCACTTTTTCACTGGCTCCGCCTGGGAGTACTGATCCTCACTAAGCAGCACAACCCCCCAGTTCTCAGATGGGGAAACCCAGACAAGGTTTGGGTTGGGTCTTCCGACCAGGACCTCCTCTGCTCCTTTGCTCTGCCATGGGGAGTAAAGACCCTGTAGGTTCCCCCAGCCCCCAGCCCCCAAGGCCCCAGGCCCCTACGGCTTCATGCTGAAGAAGTCCTTGATGCCCTCAGAGGAGACGGGACTGGGGCCCTTATTCTTCTCTGCTGCCGACTTGTCCTTGGTCCAGGTGAGATGCACCTTCTCTGGGTCTGCCTCGCCCTCCCCTTCGGGTTCCTCCCCTGGGGATGGAGAACTGCTGGGGCAGCTGGGAGCGCTCTGGTCATGGATCAGCTGCACCTGGGAGATGAATGAGGGGGCAGCATGTGACTCCTGTAGAGGCCAAAGCTTCTGCCCAGGATGGGGCCAGACCACCCCCGCCGCGCACCTCCTCCTCTGGCTTCTCCTCGCTGTCACCAGCTGTCTCTTCTGGGACGTTGAGGCGGAGCCGAGTGTTGGCTGGATTCTTTCTCCGGATGGAGCCCCGAGACTCATCTGTGATACTCTGGATCTAGAGAGTGACACGGGTTAGGACCAGCTCTGCTCTCACTCAGCACCCCAGCCCTGCAAAGAGCTACGGCCAGAGCTGCTGCCCAGCCACAGACGCGCATGTTGGAAGCGGTACCAGTTGTTGGAATACTGCGGTGTGTCCTTGTCAAACAGCTACAGCCCTGCTCACCGGGCTGCTCCAATGCATTGGCAGAACACCCTCCAGCAACCAAAGGGTTAACACTTGCCCCCGCCCCCACAGGGCTCTATCTTAGCTTAGAGCCCACGGCCAGTTCTGAGTGGTCAGTGCCCTGGAGTGTTCATCCTTCCCAGCTCCCAGCGGCACCCACCCATTCCCCTGAGGGAATTAACCCATTAACCCCAATCTGAGAAATACATTACTCACACCTGGGAGACCGCCTCAACCGTGGTCTGTCACCCTCACCTACAGGATCTGCCCCCCCACTCCCCAGGCACCCTGTCACCTGCCCCCGAGAGCTCTTCTGTCCCTGGTCCCAGAGTACCATCGCTCATTTCCCCCGAGGCCTCCACCCCCTGAGGTGCGGCTGCCCTCCCAGCTGCCCGGGAGGAGTGGTCCCACAGGGCCTACACCTGGGCAGGCTGACATCCACACCCCACGGGAGACTCATTGTCATCACCCCTGAGAACTCTGCAACCACACCCTCGGAGGTGAGCCCCAACTCCCACCGTTAGCTGCATCCCCTATCGCCCATCTGGTGCCCGCTCTGGCAGGGTTTATCACGTGATCCCTCGTCCCCCACACTCGCAGCCCGTGCCCCTGAGGAATCATTATCCATATATATTTAGCTTCCGCTGTTCTCCGTTCGGCCCCAGAAGTCACATACGGGGGGGGGGGGGGGGGGG